>NW_019103642.1:231995-273127 GCF_001856785.1 Myzus persicae
TAAAAATGTATAATAAAAATGATGACAATTAAAAAAAAAAATTAATAGTACTAATAAAAATAAATACAAAATTAAATTAAGGGAATTTCAGTGTTACCGTCACAATCGAGTTTCGATTAAAAATGTATGGCGAGAAGACCGTCGTCACCGAAGTTATTATTTAATAATAATTATTATTAGATATGGGATATTCCAAATTATACTCCATTATATTATAACATTATATTTTAAACTGAAAAATAATTATTTACACAAGACAGATTAAATGGAATTAAATGGATTGACCATGTTGTCGGTATACCGTGATATAAATTTAACTCCTGAAGAAGTCATTAATGAGTTGGGACAAAAACCCAGGAAAATGAACATTGTTTTATAGTGAAAATAAATATTAGTTAAACAACATATTATGTTGATTTATCAATGTATAATATATATATGTATATCATTTTTTATATGTAAGCCCCCCCCCCATTGAAAATAGCTGTGTACGCCACTGAATGACGCCCTTGTATAAATCATCGATGGTTTAGCTTAAATTGCCTGTTTCAAAACTTCGCTTCTAGACGATATTGAAAATAAAATTGAATCATTTTCTTAAATACAATTTCTAGTTTTTATCATTAGGTATTATAAATTTATTTAAATGCATTCAGTTATATACTATCAATTAAAAAGATTTACATTGAAAATGAAACTACCGAGAATTCCTTGATCTCAGTATAAATCGTATGGCATAATACAGTTGTAGTTCAGAATAAAGTAAGGAAGTATAATACATTTATACTACTTATGAGTTATAAACACCAAAGCCAAACTCTAGAAACCAAAATAGTACTTACCTATTCCATTTGTAAATATGAAATAACTACTCTCAGTCGGTATCTAATTCATTATGTATATTATATATAGTTTATGGTTTCTGGTGCATAGTGCCCGTAGTGATACTATTATTATTTATTTATTAAAAACGTTATGGGTATAGATTTTGATTAACCTGAAACTTGAAGTAGAATTCTAATAAAACATAGGCATTAGAATATTAGATAACAAAATATCAACATAATCAATATTATTTTAACCAATATCTTAGCCTAATAAGCCATCATCTCACTACCGACATATTCTAAAATGAATCGAGTTTAATGAAAAATGTTGATTGTTAAGAATACATTAAGTATTAAAAGTGTAAGAAAATGTAATTTTGACGACCAGGCGCACCATTACATACCATTAACACTTGTACTTCCCGATAAATCTGCGATTCATTTAAGAAACAAAATGCCAAAATGAAAATATTTTCACGGCATTATCCAAATTATTGACAACATAATGTTCGTGTTTGTGGAAGTTCTATTTCGACTTTAGCACTCTGTTACTTTTGAATTTTAATACAGTACTTAATACTTACTATGAACATCACAAAATGTGTTAAACGCCTCCCCAAACACCAATAATAAAGTTTCCGGAGAAACATTTCCCCAGGACTCCCTTTGCCAAATTTTGATAAAGAATAATTTTTTTTGGTACAGTAATTTTATTTATACTATATACCGCAGTTATACAAATAAAATAAAATAATTTCTGTGAATTATTGGCTAAAAAAAAAAATTGAAAATATTGACTTGAACGTGATTGAGAATATGTACAAAATGATGTGCAAAATTGTAGTAAAAAATTACATAATACAGGTAACGGAATTTGCAATTCGAAAGTGGCAGTGATGGCGGAACGAAGCGGTTTTTGGAGACCTTATTGTGTCCGTAAAGCGGTAAACATCAAAGAGTTTCTGTTTTGTTCTTGTTTTTGGCAACTTCTGTTTGCTTGGTTGTTTGCTCGGTGTAAACTTGTTTTAGGTTGCTATCTGCACTGATAAAGACCCGATAATTTAAATTGGCAAATATTAAAAAAAAATTATATACATTTTCATTGTCAGCAATTAAAACTATAAGCATTTTTATCATCACAGACTTATTATCGTGTCTGGCCACTTTGGCAATATGCAGACCTGACAAATTAAATTCACTCAAAACTAATTTTCAGAGCTATTTTTTAATGTAAAACTGATTGTGTTTTTGACAAAGCAACAGTACCTATAGCCTATATAGGCAATATTATACTACGAGTATATGCGCGTCACTATACTAAAATCAATTTTATATTTCGTTTTATTTATTACCGTTTTCAAGTAAAACAACTTTAAACAACTAATGAGATATTACAAAAATTGTCTGTTCTGATTATAACTTATATAAGTAATTGAAACAAACTTGTTTCAATGTAGAACTTGTTATGATTTTAGACATTCGTGGAAATCAACTTAAAAAGTTAATTTTTAAGCTTTTTAACCGGGCACCTAGCCAGTTAGTTGCATATTCTCCATCATAATAATTTAACTAGAAGTATCCATTGTAACAACTTAGCTTTTTTCAGTTAAAAGTTAAGTTGAAATCACATTGATATATATCTAACTGTAGTTAAATTAACTAATTATTACTGTATATATATGTGTGGTTTTAAATACAAATAAATACACCTTGATTTAGTTATTTAGGTAACACAAGCGCGTAATTTTCAAAAGTACAGCTATAGTGTGGAATAAAAAGCAATAAATACTTAATATTTTAAGTTAAATTAAAATTATGTTAGTACATAGATATCTGCAATTGATTGTAGTTAAACTAATTAATTCAATTTTAGTTATTCACTATTTGCACCTACAATGATTTTAAATACAAATAAACAAATAAAATATATTCCTAATTTTAGTTGACACAAGGTGTATTTGCCTAAACCATTACATGCATAGCTATATCGAGTTACATCGTGTGCAATTAATAATAAATAATAATAACAAAGAAATTGAAATAATAATATGAAATAAATATACATGGTATGTGTCCATCATTAGATCGGATGGTAAAAAAAATCGTCTTGAGTTAAGCTACATTTAAAGCATTTTTATCCGTTATAGTTTTAATCTTTTCGAGTTAAATTAATTTTACTGTATAATTATGAAATATTGCAGCTTAATATTCTCGACGTCAACATAACTAACTAGAGTTAATTTTTTTCATTTACTTGCCGACATTTATAATATTAGTTATTACTATGTGCCCGTGTACGTTACACGTCATAATACATAGGTATGTAGGTATATTTCGGTGGTTTCCGAGCGAATGATAATAATATTATTATATATACTTACCCAAGCCGTTAAAATAATGTCACGACCGAATAAAAAAACCATACACCATTATACCTATTATATATATTTATGGTGTCTTTCACAGTTTCACATTATTCAACCGGTGCGTATAGTAAGCCGCAGTAATTGCAATAATTATGTTTTATCGTCAAGCAGCAGCTTGCTGTACATATTATACGTACGTACAACAGTAGTTGGGATTTTTCACAGGTAGCACATTATAAATTGGATGATAAATTCTAAAGGAAAAAAAGAAAGACATTTTTGACGTCATCGCTGCAGCGTCCGGCTACATCCATAAATACACGCCATTGCAGCTGCAGGTTGAGTACAATATGTAAAACCGTTTGAATTATAAGTCTGTGTTTGGAACAATGCGAAAAGTTCACATTTTGTTATTCGTGCATAAGTACCTACGATACATTATTATAATCACATCACATACGGACATACGTACTATTGGGATGGGTCGAACTTCAATTTTCACGATTTCGATTTAAAATTCGAACTTTGTTTTTCCTCGAATTGTTCGAAACTGAATTATTTTTTTACTTGAACTTTTCATACATTATGAACTTTTAAACTTTAATCAGATAACGACACGATTACAAAATCTTGAAACCGAAAAGGGCCATATGGGAAATAAAAATGAAATTCTAGGGTACGGCAATCTATATTTTAGAAACTATAAGTTATATTTATAATAGTATCGATACTATTGATATCGACTAGATTTTTCTCGAACTGTTCAAAATGTTTGAGATTGGAGAATTTGGTTTCGAGTATTAATTTCAAACAAACTTCTAACTGTTCGAATTGATCAAAGTTCGGGGTGTTAAGAGTTCGATAAGTTAGAGAAACCATCCCTAGAGATATGTACCTATGTGTAAATATTAAGTTAAAAATAACGCGCCTGGGTTAGAGCTTCAAAAGTTTTTTTATAAAATTTACAACGGAAAAACATTAAATGAAAAACGAAAACAATGCAAAATTATTGATCAAAATCTATTCATAAACATAATTTAAAATTAATAATAAACAATAAACGTATAATAATATTATGTAATTAAATAAAACACAATTACAAATAATGTTATAAAAATTTAACGTTTGTGTTTTTACCTTGTATCTACAAACTACCTTTGACATGTGTATTCATTCTAATGAAAAATGATATGTTATTAAACAACTGTTTTTTTTTAAACTTTGAATAATTATTGAACAATATTCAAAATTGGCTGACCCACGGGAACAAAAGCTTATATTTTATGAACCATTTTATTTATAAATATTAAAAGCATTCATTTTTATTGGTTTATTTTTTTATATTATTTATATTAATATTATACTTTTTTTTTTATGATTCTCATTATTATGTTAAATTGTATTGGTGTGTGGACTTGCGGCTTACTTACCTACTTCTTGATATTATAGTTAGTACTGATATTGAACATTTTAAATGCATTCGATAAATTAACTGATATTTTGTACACCTACTTCACGGAGTCAAAAGGCCCAAATATAATAAGAAAAATATCTCTTAAATTAGAATCTAATAAACATAATACTTTTTAATTTATAAATTAATTTATATTTCTAATTTATCTAGTTTATACCTATAATATAGATTATTTTAAGTCGCTATATTATGACGGCGCTGCCGTAGTTCTGCCAGCGTTGTCAATGCAAAACAACAACAAAAATGTTCACTGACTATACTATATTATTATAGTGACCTAAACTAATCAATCTATTATCCAACAAAACATATTCAAGTCTAGTTATAAAATATAAGATGTAAGTTAAAATTATTACAAGTATTAAATATCTAAGCTAACATTTATATAGGTACTAGTTTCGTGACTTATTGTAAAAATCTCTAGAATGATTGAAAACAGCCATCGAGTTCTATGAGTTTCTAAGTCATTACACCAGGCTGTAGTTAATTATGCTAGAAACGACAATGTTTAGTTTATTAAAAAATGTATATTTTACAATTTTGTTTTTGTACTTTAAGTTGAAATATAAAGTTGAACTTAAAACAAATAACTATAATAACGTAAAACGGAAAAGTCAAATAACATAATTAAGTACAATAACATTCATAATTAAAATTGTATTTACCTATAATGCGTTGAATTAAGTACCTTTTCAGGTACGCGAAATCCTAAAATTGATATATATTTTTTAATTTGAGCACTAGCTGTTCGCAGTGTAGGTATTTATATTGTTACTAGGTAGTGTTTATTATAATAACAGTAGACATAAGTCAAGAGGAGCCCGAGTGCTGCCGGCATTTGCTTTTGGAGGGCGAGAATCTCAGAAAAAAATAATTATAAATATATTAATAATTTAAAAATTGCAATCTTCCTTTTCTCTATGGTATTTAAATGTCAGAATATCATGTCACGGTCTATTTCGTTGTTAAAAGAATGTATTCAATTATACTCTGCTATTCTTTATGAATGTGCTTTTATTTCATAGTATAATGCCTGAAAGAATAAACAGTTTTTGGACCTTTAACTAAAAACATATATTATAGTAAATTTAGCTTTTGAGTTTATTATTTATATAAATTAATACTGCACAATTCTACTTAAAACGTTTACAGTGTGCATATAGACTAGTGCGGTTGTTCTAATTTACATATTTTAATACTTAATATCAAAAATAACTATAGACAGTTCATCATATTGCAGGTTATCATTTAAAACAAACAATAATTTATAATGTCCTGACATTTCATTATATCGTGTAAGAAAATTGTGAGCGAAGAAAATCGGGGGAGTTGAAAAAACATGCATTTTTAAATATTTTAATTTACTCTCAATTTACATCAATGTCATGTACTTGAATTAATTTCCTTGGGTTCATGTTTAAAAATCCAATGATTCAGTGTTTTGGGTATTTGTTATCTGCTGTAAGAAAAACATTTTAGAAACTTTGCATTACATTTTTAAGATTATTGACTTAAAATATATTTTATCAACATACATCAATTTTTTTTAAGACTTGTACATTTTAAATACTTGTAAATAGGTGAAAACAGCCAAAATGTTTTACTTTTCATCCCACCTCCCACCTTAGTTCTAGTTAAAACTAGATGACATTTTCTATCTGAAACTAGACGCAAAAGATCGAAAAATTCGTTTTTATATAAGAAGTCTTTTCAGACCTCAGACCTTTTGAATAAGTCATTGATAATATAAAGACCAAATATGGAGCATTAAAAATATCGCAATATATTATTATGTCAATTGACTATTATTAACGTTTATTTTAGAAATTTTTAGTTATTAGGTGTTTGCAATTTAAACTATCTTTGTAATTGCACATTTTTTTTATTAAGATTCATTATTGTCATTTTCTATTTAACATTCATTTAATTATATTATTAATTTAAGAATTGTATACGTTTTGTATCTGTTGTAAAAAAGATAGGTGCAATTATTTAGTTAATTGTTAATAAGTTATTTATATTTTATTTTATTTAGTTTAGTTTACCTTGTACTTTAGCATTGGAAACGGTAGAATAAAACCCAAAAGAAAATCTCAACATAACGCCGAATAGTTTGCTCTGTTTAGCTGTCACGGTGTATAAATATATAAATCAAGGTTTAATGATTTTATTTTCCAATGACATTTGTTCAAAATTTTATTACTTTTACCTTTAATATTATACACTATGGATAGTTGTATATGCCTATTATTTACGTTTCTATATAGTATTATATACTAGCTTATCTGCTTTTATTAATATTGTTATAATTTATTGCTTTTCATCACACTATAATATTGTACACTATTTATTTACTACCTGTGATGGTAATAGTTTCTGAAATAATTGAACGAACATTCCAGCACGAATATCCCTGTTATTTTACTTTATCGACACACGATAATTATTGTCAAGATACCTACAGTTATTTTTTGAAGAGAATACTTTATATATAAATCTTTTAAAATTGTCCATTTAACTAAAAAAAAAATAACCTGTGGGTGTCAATACGTAAGCCAGAAGTGGATAATTGTTATCTCGGTAAGTGGCCCTTAATTTTTTTATTGCAAATTTTAGAAATGCGATTTATTTTGAACATGTTTGTTTATAAATGGTTACTATTTGTTACAGCTTACAGAATATAATACTATAACAGTAATATGAGAATTTAAAATTTGTTGCCATTGCTTACTCGGGCAGATGGGGTAAACGCATGCATCATATCATCGTGTTTATGTTTTCGAATAGAGAAATAATACATAAAAACAAGTATGAGGGTTCAATGTGTCTTTGTAGCTTATATAGGTACTCAAAAACTACTTGTGTAATATTTTAAATCGTTCTTGGAGTTATCATAAAAACTTAGATAGTCGTTTAAAGCTGAGAGTTCAATACATATCCTATACACCTCACGTGAATCGTCAATCTCTGTCGAATTAGTTCACAAGGCAATGTACACCGACGCAGTGATCTATGGTACTGCACCAAAAACAAGATACATCTTTTTATGGATACGCACCGCCTCTTGAAATAATAACTCTATCTGATTTATTAGCAAATGAAACTGCGTCCCCCCATACTTTCAAATGTAACAATTTTTATACAAATCCAATCAAAGTTAAATATTCATTTATGTATTCATTTACAAATTGTGTGTACTGACACACCCACGTATTTGAAAATACGTATTAATATTATCATATATTGATTCAATAGTAGACGCAGAGGCTAAAATATACATTTTTGACTTCAAAATAATGAAATAACAAGTAGCAAGTAGTATAAATAATGACTACCATATCATAGAAATAAAGCAAACAGCAAACTTTGACTTAACTGATTAAATTGTTCACAAATTGTTTCATGGCAAAAAAACTTTGAAATATATTTTCAAAAAAGTTTTAGTACGCAGTAAATATTTACATATTCTATATTATACCTAATTTAAAATTAGATACCTACCTAAGATTAATATATATTTTCATTTTGGGAATCAATTATACCTCTAAATATTATATATAGTTACATGTATTTAGTATTTTATATAAATTTGTTGTTATTATTTTCCATCTAACACATTGACATTAAAAAAGAAAATATTATCTTCAAATAGATTATTTGTTATTGAATTTATTTCGAAATTGTTCACAACAAAATTTTGCTTAATCCTCGAGATCGAATTTATTGGGTCTGTGGACTTAAATATCCACCAATATGCCATACAATATTAATGTTTGTAAATATCATATTTTTCTTTCACAGAGATAATATTAAAAATAATAATTCTTAATTCATACATTGTGTAGCATCTAGATAAGTACAACTGTCCAGTCACTTATAAATGTAATATTTCAAGTCAATAAACCGTATGCGTATAGTCTGTAATTATATAAAAACAACATGACATTTGATTATTTCGTTGGACGTCCAGTACTTAAATGTGTGCTAAAAACTTAAGACCTAATCTATTCCTAGAGAGAAGATTTAAAATTATTTCTTTATACATTTCTAATACTTATAACATTATAGCCCAGAGGCATCGATTCTGATTAAAGAACATGCGCGTCACAGCTGCAACAAATATATTATATTATTAACGCCACAGGAACGTCTATTTATGTACTGACTACTGTTGGTACTTCGAGATTGCTAAAACCACTGCGATTTAGTTTTTGGAAACCGTTTCTGAAAAAATAAAAACAAAATATGGAATAAACACCAGACTGAAGTTTGGGATGTCAAATAAATATGTCAAGACAGTGACTGAAGCTTACTTACAGCTTTAAGAGTAAATCTGGATTATTACTTTTTAATTAAACGTCAATATTTTTATATTAAATATATGTTTAATGTAATTTCTAAATGTCATACATAATTCTTTCAATATGATAAACTTATCTTTAGTAATTTCATTAACTATTACAAAAAAAAAAACAAGCAATATTTATATTCTTGGATATTTAATTAACATAAAGTATTTTTTTAAATGGTTTAAGTTGACTTGTGTCACGTCAGATTGGTTTAGCTCAATTTACTTTATTAACTTAATTAATTACTAAGATTAACTCCTAAAATAATCCAGGGAATTAATTTAAATGAAAATGGTCTTTTAATAAATAAGGTCGATTTGTTAGTTGATTATAATTTCATACCGAATATGAGTTTTGACGCACGAACAAAGTTTTAAAATTGGAAAAATTTACCGAATTAAGATTCAGTATCTATGGTATTGAAGTAGACAGATCTTTCTTTTTTTAAATAAAAATGTTTCAGTTTTGAAAACTATCGTGTGTAATATTTACTTTTACAAAGTATGACTGATCTATATTGATTAATGATGACTGAACAAATGATTGATGAAAAGAATGTGCTGAGACCAGTGGTAGATTTACTGTGGATGCAAGTGGTGGACATGGGTTACACGATTCAGATACTAACCATACATATTACTAGAATTCATATCTTTAAAATAAAAGTGGTACCTAAATATTCTTCAATTTTTACAAATAAAAAAAACAACAAGTATATTTTGTTTTACGAAAAACAATTCAAAGCGCACATCATTATTTTAAAATCAATACATTGATATTTCGTGATAAATCGCTTCGCTCAGTTTCTAAAACTTTAACTAACTGTAAAGTCAGTTACAACAAAAAAAATATTCAATATAAATTATTCAAGATATTAATTTAGCTGGAAATTGGCTGATTATGTTTTTAATACCGCAGATGATCATAATTATTGCTAATTATGCAGTTAAGCAATCGGTGTGTTCATGAATGCCCCTACCCCAGTTTTGTCGAACCGATTCAAACAATTTGTAAATTAATTAAAAATAACTAAAAATTGATGAATGGGAAATTTAGTATCTAGAATATTCATATCAGTCATTTTAAAAATTTTTTTTTCGAATTTAGCAATTTGTTATGCTAATCAACTGAATGCTCTGTTTGAACAATGCGAAAAATGCTCCAATTAAAAACATGTAAAATTCACCTCAAAAAAATACTGATTTTAACATTCAAAAAACCAATTTGCAATTGTTTCCCAAAATATTGACTTATTCTTTGAATCGGTCTGCGGAGAGAGTCGGGGTGCTAACTTCACGGACTTTCAATCGTGGTTCCGTGATTTATATAGGTAACAGTCAACGGGTACGTGGTTGGTGGTGTAGTCGTGGTCGTCATATTACTTATTATAGTTATTACCTACATAGTTATAGTCAATTAATTGAAAGACGCTCATATATATTTTTTGTAGGCATTTAAAGCTATCATAAAACCATCACAAGGTTCGCTTCTAAAAGTTTAAGCCCGCAAAGTACTGTTAACTCTGAATAAAATTAAACTAAAAGTTATAACCAATTAGTTCATGAGGTCTTTGGACTTAAGGATGTTCTACAAGTGATACGAGGAAGTTGTAAGTGAAGTATATAAGCTATATACTTATGCTTATATGCAATTTATGCTACCTATAGCACGATTTTTAGTGTTTAACTACCTATTTTTTGTGTGTGCCACTTGTTCACGTGTTTTTGAGTGTGGGTGGTATAAAATGTATTTTATTTTACTACTATTATTTTTTAACAATAATTTTACATTTATATTGAATTTTTTTTAATTTTAAAATACATATTATCATTCGCGTCTATACATAACATCATTATATTTATGGTACATTCGTACCCCTTAATTTGTATTATTAATACATGACTGACGAAAACCTTGTCAGTTTAAATTTAAAAATAAACAAAACAACTGATGTTTATTGAAGAATATAATTATGCAATATGCAATACCTGCCAGCAATTTCAGTTTAAAAAAAAAACCAATTATAGATTTTTATTACATTAAAGTAAACTAAAAATAAAATAACGTAACTGTTAGTGAAATACTTGCTATATCAAGGTCTAAAGTCGGCAATTGGGTTAAATTATGAGGGGTAGGCTTTAACTATTTGAAATAAGTAATAATTCAACACGATAAAAATAAATTATAGTCTAGTAAATCATAGTAGACATATTAATATATTACAAATATTTTTAGTTCTGTTATTATGTAGGTTAAGTTAAAATTCAAAATTACGAAAATTTAAAAATTATTTTGAACATACTCAAAAATATATATGTAATATTACATTTAAATACTTACCCATAAGATTTGAACATCTAGTACAAGGTTCTTATTCTCATAAGTGGTTTTTATAATCGAAATTAAAAAAAAAAAATTGTCAAATGTAAAGTGATATCAAATTATTACCTGTTAAAAATCGAACATGGACAGTATGGTATAGGTATTTATACAAAGATTAACAATTTATTGTAATTTATTTAAAAAAATCTACACGGCTAGATTCGATTAAAAATTGGATTGGACTTTTTCTTAGGCAGTACAAAAACAAACAAATTATAACCACACCAACTACGTTTAAGTTGTCAGTCCTACGTCTGAATAAAGTGGGAAGTAAGTTTGTATTCGGTATAATTTTATTTTGTGTGGTAATTTACGTATACTTACCCAAAGGTGATTTGTATCTCCTATTTCTCGAGCAGGAACTTACATTCACCCTTATGTATAGATGCCAATTCATTCAGGAAAATAATTATCAATAAAATATTATAAAAAATAATGAATTCCCAATATGAATTACCTATGGGCTATAAAACATATAACATTTTAATTAATTATTATATGCAGGTAGAAACAAGAGACACATTTAATAAAATAATAGTATACAATTTAGTAGACTGCACTGAACACTTAGCACATATTTATAAAATTCTCTAAACATTTAAAAAATCTTAAGTATTGTGAAAAATATAAATTTATTGACAACTCAATATAATAAATAATGTACATAAAATGTCGATGCAAAACATGATATTACATTTGACAATTTTGATATACAAATAATAGTAAAATATTAAAATAAATTTAAAAAATCGAATTACATTTGAACGACCTAAACATCAAACATGTTAACTTAAAAATACGAATAAGTTAAAAATAAAATATATTGTCCATGTTTCAATTTATAAAAAAAAACAAAATATTTACGAAAACAATAAATTACAAATAGGTAAAACATATTATATGAAAATAATTACAAAGTACAACAAATATCTTTTGAAACACGTACAATGAACAGGAATAAAATGTATCTGCTTGTGATGTACCTAGTTCATGATATTTACTATGAATTTTTAATAATCATACAAAAAAGCAATAGCCAAAACAGCGAACATAACTGAAGTGTTTATATAATTTAATTCCTAACTATTTGTGAAGGTATTTGACCAGTTTTAGAAGCATAATACAACTGTATGCCCAAAAGTCATTAGATGAAAATAACCTTAGATTTCGATTGAATGAAGACGTCAAAGGTCAAATTATTGCTCCTTTATTTTGGGTGTTGTGTTCAAACTTAAAAGAGTTAAATCTGTTTGTGCAATCATCGCAGCGTAAGTTTAATTGCAACTTAAAATGCTCGACAACATAAAATTGAACAACAATAATGAGCTTTTTGTTCATACCTATAATTAGTAATAATCATATATACATAGTATATGATGGTCATTATAAACTGAGATTATTTTGGAAGTACTCGTGTTTTGGATTTAGAGTAAGAAGAGTTTTAATTGTTACTATTAACCACAAAATTACATAATTATCAAATAAAATAACGAACACGACCAATACGAACCTAACCGAAGACTCCGGATATTTGTCAGTTATATACATGCAGTGAACGGTGATTCACCAAACACGTCCATCTCCGTTTTAGTTTCTGATTTCCTAATTATTTTATGGTTAAATATTAATTTATAATTTAATTTAAACACCTTTAGACTGATAATTTATGACTAGATTCCTCATAATGCATAACTTATTTATTAGTGGAAATTTAAAAAAAAATCGTGTAAAATACTAAAGGCATTTATAGGCTTCTGAGTTTAAATTTGCATTTCAAGTTTACATTTGAAAACTTTACAATTTATCCTATTTTCGTTGTTTAAAAAATATTGACCGTAGAAACTTAAAATATTCCACTATTACTATAATTATAATCATTTTCAAAATATTTGGGCAAATTGTATGGTATTTGTGTGTCTATAAATAAAATAAAGAAAACATTATACATGGAAATTGTTGCAGGTTGAATATATAATTATTATTTGAAAAGTTAATTTAACATAGTTGTATCATTATGAAAGCTCATGGGAACTAATTCGTTGTTACGTGTAGACAATCTAATAACCAATTCGACAATAAAATTGGAAACCAACTCGTAATCATCCATTTGAATAATTGGCCTCAATTTTGGAACACATATTGTTTAAGATCCTGGAGGGTAAGAGTATTATAATAGAAGCCACGAGTACGTAGGTACGGGCTACAACTGACATTATATAATAATTTATAATATGAAAGTCAAAGCCTCAAAGAAGGTTTGGATAATAGATTGAACGAGTTATTTTAGGGTAGTTATAAAAATATTAAAATCATATCCATATAACATTAAATTCATTTATTTCACCTTACAATTGATTCAAGTAACAAAAAAAATTACAAATCACTATAGGTGTAGGTGAAATGTGAATTGGCCATCTAGGATTCAATTTTCCCAGAGTAACGCCGGGTAATAATGGGGTGTAGCATGATTTAAGGAGTAATGATTAGGCAAATCATATGACATGTGCATTCGGCCAGTGTTAATGTGTGATTAGTACAATTATTGTGCAAATACAAACAGTGGATACCATTAAGAAATAGAAAAATAGAAAAATCGTTAAATATCGTGATTCATAAAAGTGTCATTGTATTGGAAAGGGTATTAATGAAAGATTATTCATATTACATACAGTGATAACAGACACACACACACAAAAAATGAAAAACATACATCATTGTAAAATCGATACATTCATAGCTCCCCTCGAAATCTAAAATTATCAAATTCATCTGGTCTAAAAGTTGTTGAAGCAAAAGTCTCAATGTCTCATTGGGCATTAGGAAATTATTTTTTACCATACGACTCCTCTTTTCTCCCAAATAGGCAACTTTATAAATATGCATCATCGGATTTCTTTTATTGGAAAAACAAACTGAAAATTACATTTAAACATAGTTATTCAAAATTTTTATAATGATCATGACACTAAATATTTCAGTATTATGAACTTGCATTGAAATACATTTTGAGTGGAACCTAGGAGGTACTGAAATATATATTTTGTGAGTGAAATTTTCAAATTACGCTGCACCAAATGTATTTTACCCCTATTTCAACATATAATTTGGATTGACCGAATTTTTTCAAGTCAATTTGACTCTTTAAAATCTTTACTCTAAGTTCAACATTGAATGAATGACAGCCGTTGTTCAATTTTGAAAAAAAAAAATGTTTAATTTACCTGTATAATTTATTAATTTTAGGTTCATGTATGTAATTTTATTTTTTTTTCATTAAATGTTATAATTTCTATGCAAACATCTTTACTTTTTTTAGGATAACTATGTTTTAAATTTTTATAGTTAATTTCCGGGCATCAAATAATGAATAAAAATGTGAAATGATAAAATTCCATGTTCATTTTTCTTTGTGTTTGTTTTACTGCATTTATAAGTAATGATAATAATAGAAGAAGTAATATTTTTCAATTTGGTCATGTTTGTGGAGGGGGTAGGGGGGATTGAAAAATGTACCCCCAACAAACTCAGTCATAAAAAAATAAATGTACATACTAAATAGTAATAATAACAGAATAAAATATAATAATAAAAATAATTATTATTTAATAAAGTTTTAAAATTCACTTTTTTCGACTAGATTAGTGGAATAATCTGCGTAGGTGTTAAATACTAAAAATCATAAACTTCAAAATGTTATAATTTGACATCCAAACAAATTCTGATTGTATCCTAAAACATTTCCCAAAAATCGCATTATTGTTGTGCTGTATTTCAATGTATTTGTGCAACATTAAAATAGTGATTATTAGTGTTTATCACGATATAATATTATATTATTTATGTACAGCTATATACCATAAAGGATTCGTATTTATATGTGCTGTTTCTATAAAATATTCTATATATTATTATCTGTACCTATAAATAATAATATGTATAGTTAAATAAGTACTTCAATATGGTTCGCAATTTTAAAAAAAAAGTCATGGCGGGATACGACACCCAAATCCCCTACCCTTCTTAATTACGCCACTGGACTAAAAGGTGTTTGATAAAACACTTTTCATCTGTGTTAATGTTTCTCATGTTTTTGCATTGCAAACACTGAAACACTAAAACAATAAATAATACAAAACAATTGATCAATTTGAAAGAAACTGAATGAAATTCACCATATTATTTAGTTTTGCATTATTAATTATAAACAATGTTTATAGGTACTGAATAAATTATTTTTTACGAGCGTGTTAACGTGAATAAAATAGAGCACGAGTCGTGATCACAATATTACCTATTCCTTATATTATATTATATACGTTTGCCCATCATATCTTCATAAACTTTCACCATAAATTGTTATTAATTGTTACAACACTTTTTAATTATTTTTTATATCTCTATATATTCAACTCAAATATAGTAAATTATGCATTTAGAAATATTCAATTTTTTTTTCATTAATTATTAAATTATTTAAGTATACAACATATTAATATTATTATTAACACTCGCAATATGCCATTTTATTTCTTAGGCATTTTTACTTTTTCTCGTTCATGTATATTATACATAATGATATTATTATACTCTGAACGTTCTTAATATTTATAATATATTTTTATTGCACTCATTATTTAATCGTTTTACGTTACTTTTGCTACATTACGTATTGCAATTGACCTACCTAATCAAATTGATTTGTATATAATAATATTTAAATTTCTGAATACGTATAATTAATGTCTTACGGAGTTCAGAAAAAAACATTTTTAGCTTAATTTTGCTGTTTCATTCATAATTCATATCTTGCGTGCAAGTCCGGATTAAGTTGCATATCTTTATCCCCAAATATATATTTTTTTAATGCGTTCAAAACAGTTTTCAAAAAAATTTAATTATTTTAGAAGGTGAATATTAATATTATAAAATGAAATTGTTTTTAATATCTTATCACCAAACATTACTGAATGATTATAAATATTAAATTGGTATTCTAATAATATTTATAACAAGTATAATAAGTATGATGAAGTATATAACATGGGAGTTGTAATTTGTGAACTACATTGGACGCATAGATAATAGTGATTATTATATTATCTGTGATTGAACGTAGCTAGTAATATAGTACAATGATATACAGTCCCAAAAATGTGGTTATATAATTTTTTTGAAGTTAAAGTTGAAAGGGGGAGTAAGTGTGTGGTATGGGGGCCTAGCTGATCCTTGATCCAGACTTGCATGCTTGCGGATTCTTTGTAATCTTCACACTTCATCGGCTTAATATATAGTAAAATACTGAATATTTAGTGATCACACATTATATTTTTAAACTACAGACCAGTGTACGGAAATTTCACTAAAACAATGAATTTGTTCACTGGATTGTTCATTTAATTTTAAAATTTTGTTTTTTAAGATATTAATCATAATGAGAAAATATTATTATAATATAATATTATAAACATATGTTTATTAATTGGTAAATAAATTGAGCGTCTTAAAAATCGTTCAAATTCATTAAAATATAAAAATTGTTCAAGTTCAAGTTCACTTTCAATTTGAAAAATAAGTTTGAAGTTCTCGTGTCGTTCACTAAGTATAGAAGTGAACGTGTGAACGTGATTTCACAAACCATGTTTTTTCCAAACATTGCTACAGCTACATGAATTATATATGAGCGTCAAAAACTTTTATGACATTTATCAAAAAGTTTGATAGAAGCATTAAATTGTGATATTTTTACCACCCAAAAACAAAAAAATGACTTTTGTTTAAAATTACCAATAAGATGAAATTTCCAATGTAACATGTAAAAAAAAATATAGAATTCTAATGTAACTAGCTAACGGTGATTTCTTTTATTATTTGTTATTTAAATCAATATATAAATAATATATTTTAAATTTAAAAATAATTATAAAATTGTTATTTTTTGTATCCAAAAAGTTAAAAAAAGTTTTGGATTCAACGCTCTATAGTTCTCTTCGGCGTCTGGTCATTGTGGCAATGGCCAGATCTACGAATTCAAATATTCTCAATTTTTACAACTTTTATGTACTGATTAGTGATCATTTTATGTAATTTTCATTAGAAACCAATCAAAAAATTACTCTTTGCAAGATTAGTTAATAATAATTCTACACACGACGCTATATGGCTCTCTTATTATTTCATAACATTCGCAGATATTTGCGTTAGTATAATATATTCGAGAAGTATATACATTATTATCCATATATTTAGTTTATAAGACTAGTTTTGTACTTTTAATCTGACGATGATTAATTATTATTATTCACCTCGTGTAAACGAGCAGGGTGCTGTTAATGTTAGATTTATTTACTTTAATAATATTTAACTGATAGTTGAAAAAAAAAGTTGAAAACAAATGTTGTCATGTATAATTATTGTTACGTACCTCTATAATATTACTCTCGTTCAAGGTCTGGTTATGTCGTTACAAATAAACAATTTACAAAATATAGAGAAGGAATTCATATCGATATCACAATATTTACGTCATCATAAATCATACAACGTAAGTGGACATCGTATAAGAAATAGGATCAACATCCATTTTGGCTTAGTTAATTTCTTAAATAACTGCACACTATCCTTATAGAGGAATTATAGTGTGATTTGTATGGATGATAATTAATCTAGTAGTTATTTATTTTTTTATTTAGGTTCTTGTGTAGTTATTCAACACATGGAATCCATATACATAATATGATGTATATACATATTATGTTCCAAACAAATATACAGAGTGATTCACTAAACACGATGAACACAGCGAGCACACTTCCACATCCCCATTTTTCGATTTTATAATGAATTTATTCAAATTCCAATTTTTAGAATTTTAAAATATACTTGAAGAACATAGCTTAAAATTCTTGAGATTTTGTGGGCTACTTAAGTAGTGTTCTACACTGGTGATACAAACTTCTGTTTTTCAGATGAGAACTCTGTTTTTTTACTGTAAACTATTAAGTGGATAAATTTTTTGAACATTTTGATTTACCTATTCAAAATTCAAACTAGTAGTTTTTCAGTTATGCAAATGTTTATATTCAGGATAGTTATAGTCCTTAAAAATATTTTCACAAAAATACGAAATAGGTGTAATATCGGATCAAACATATATGCATTATACTTGGACCATATTTATAAGTTATAAGTTACTACAATTTTAAAATTACCATAGTCCATACATCTTTCAAACCCATTATCATGGACCAATCATATTTTTTTCACAACTTTGAATAACTCAAAAATTACTGGTTCGAATTAAGATCTTGATACTTCAACATTTTTAGAAAAATTGTAAACTAAGTAATTTATAGCAGCAAAGAGCGGATTTCGCTTGAAAAACAGAATTATATATCAACTCAGGACTCTTATTAAGTAGTACAACAAATTTCAATAATTTTAAAATACAGTCTTAAGAATATTTAAAAATTTAATTAATCAGATTTTGAATAACAGCTTTATTGAAGAAGAAAAAGAGTATAATCATGCTTGGTGAATCATTATATACAGTCAGCCTAAACATGGCAATTTAGAGTCGTTGTGTACTTCAGTTGTTTAATAAAAAATAATATTCGTATCGCGTAATGCTGTTGTAATGATACCTATATTGCTAAAACAAAATTTAATTTTCGAAGATATTAAATGTTTTATATATTATATACGGTTTTATATTACCTATTTAATAAATATTTTAATGCACATTGATTTAGGTATTTACTACTTACGTATATTTTGTGGAAATTATACAAAATTAATATTGTTTGCGATACTAAAAATTGTTGCCCGTTGGTGCCCATCTAAAATTTTAGATGGGGGGGGGGGGCAAAATAAAAAATTCTCAAATGTAAGCCAAATAGAGGTTTGATGTTATAATGTTATTTCAACATATTACACATATATGTTTTTATAATAATATATGGTCATATATTTATTCTTATTTCATATCTTAATAGTGATTAAAAAAAAAAATATTTTTTGTAGTTTAGGTAATTAGACAATAATATCATAGTAGTATTTATTAGACTATAAGGTTATTTTCCAGGGAGGAAGGAGAATAAGTTTATTAATAATAATAAATCGTTCATCATTAAATAAATTAACTACAGCTTTTTGCCTTTATCATATTAACGTTGTTTTTATAAATAGATATTTCCATTTAAAAAAAATAAATTTAACATTTACGATGTAAATACCTACATAGTTGTAAATTGTAATCATATTCCCACACATATATGGTATGCAATTATTTGATGTATTAATTGTTGCTTCATAATATCCATAATAATAATATAATATTTGTAACACGACCCCAAAATACCAACGACAACAAAACTTGTGTTCGTGAATTTTCAGGATTTCTTTTTTTAAAATAATTATTTATTTATTTATCATTAATATAATTCTAGGCATTGGGATCATAACAGTTATTTAACAATTAATACAGAGAAAAAAATAAAACACAATAATAGTAAACTCATGTGCTTAAACTAATGTACCTATACAAGGTATTGTAATTTTTTTTTAAATCTAGATAATGGGCTCACCGTATCCAATTATGGGGCGCCGCAAAAAAGTCAAACATCTACAAAATTCAAACATTCCAATCAATATCACTTCGTATAAATACCAACGCTCCCTTTTATATGTTTCGAACCTTACCTAACATTCAGATCTTGGACTACCAACTGTTGCCGAAGAGACCACATCATCCTACAAGCGTTTCCGCTCTCGCCTTAAAAACCACCCGAATCCGCTTATTCTCTCCCTAAACTCTGCAAAAATTCCTGGTAATCCACCAGCAAGACTAAAGAGGCACTGGTGTCGTGACCTAAATAGCTGAACTGCCAAACTCTTAACTAAGTAATAGAAAAAAAAAATGTATACAATTATAGCCTAACAAATATCAAGTAGAGTGTTACTGCTGGGTAACTACTCCCCTCACGTTTTTCACTCCCAAAAGTGAACATTTCCGCTCATATGCCCATTGTAACTGCCGTTACAGATTGTAGATTCAAATAAATGTAAAAAAAAAAAATTCTCGATAATAAATTAATAAATTAAAATAATATATTGTATTTACCCATGTTGAAGTGTGTATACTATTATACTATATATTTAACGATTTTTAAATACTCGTCCAGATTATTGTAATGGAATACTTACTGCAGAATTAAATTAATATTTACGTAGGTACTTGTCCCTTTTCGGCGAGTGCTTTGATCATCGGTTAGTTTCTTACTGTATTAGTTCATTGAGTGGTTTATCGGTAAAACAATTTCTGTGTAAGTTATGGATGCATAATAATAATATATAATATGCTTATTATGTATGAGTACATTAAAATCACAAGCGGTTTATAGTATGCAAATAAGTTCAACGCTTTTTATATACACACATACATAATTTTTTTTTTAATATTTTCATTATTAATTATTATTTATTATATTATTCAAGTTTGTAATGAACTGTAGATTTCTGGCCGGTAAACTGATGTTGACATTTTCCTGTTCCGTCAATCTTTATTTTTTTTCCAATCCATGCATACTATTATTATTATTATATATATATTATGTATACCATAATATATAAATATATATATGCAGACGCTGTCGAGGTCGAATGAAGTAATAGGTGCGGGGATCTCTGGGCAAATGGATCTAATCGAATGTATACATTTTATTGAACTGCGCAATAGAATTTCAAATTATTTTGATTGTTTATTAACTACGAATTAAAGTGAAGCATTTAAGCGAATTACGATAGACATATCATTACAATATGACATAATATTATATTACCTGCCAAATTATATTGTAGGCATTTAATCGAATTTTTTTTTTAAAAGTCGTCTGTTTTTTTTTTTTGAAAGAGTGTATTGGTATCTTAACTCAAATGTGATACGCCGGTGCAGAATACGCGCATTTATACGAAAAATAAAAAAAAAAACAAATTGATGGAGTATAGGTAAATTGAGTATTATGAACCAATAGTCTGATTTGTTAAAACCAAACAATTAGGTATTAGTTATACTTTTGTCAATATTAATTTATGGGGGTTACATGTGGTGCATAGAATCTGCATTCTGCTGTTTTTCGTTACAATAACAAGATAAACAGTCACGTTTTATTCATAAAACGAGTTTATAACTAAATCAAATTTTGAAAGGTTTTAAAAAATACAATTTTATATGATTACCAAATAAAAATACCAATAATAGTATATTCTATCTAAAAAAAATGGTAACTTTCCATTTAGACACACTTTAATATAATATATATAAAAACCATGGTCCTTAAGTACCTATACATAAAAGTTCTGAGACTCAAAAATTAAATTGATTGACTATTAAAGGAAAATGTGGGTGAGCATGCTTGGAGAACCGTCCTAAATATAAAAAAGGCCTTTTTCATGTACCACGTTTCTAACACAAGATTCAACTTTTTTACTTTTTTTTTTCTTGGAGTGGTTCTAAATACCACTCTAACATGATGTTTTTTCCGATTTCTGTAAGTAGTGTTTGGGAAAGACCACAATTGTACTTCGTTTATTAAGTAACAATAAGTCATAACCACGAGTAGTATCCGCGACTGTGGGTATAGTATTTGCACCATCTATGATATCCCTATAATATGTACTTAAAGTCTTGTGGTCATATAACATTAACATAGCTAACTGAATTGATATGATACACATTACACAGTTATAAGTTACAACAATATAAAATAACTGTAAAATCATCATTCATTTGCTGCAGGTATCATACATTTGAACAATGTATTATGATAATTTGAATTTAAAATTATAAATTATAAACTATATATTTTAAGAAACTGAGCATTTTAAATACTCGGGTACTATTATTGATAAATCGTTTAAATAAGACAAACACATTTACAAAGTATCGATGATACTTTATGAGAAGCTCCATTATAAATTCAAAACATAAATATATTACATTGTAGATATAAATTGAATTAAAACTATTTTTTTCGGTATAGTTCAATCAATCTTTTCATAGGGAATTATATATCGATAGGGTTGGCGAGTTGGAAATACATTTGGCTGCTCGGATTTCTACTAGTCTATTGAGATTAATTCTTCACAATCCAATATTTAAAACATTTAGCCATATTATGAATTTAAAGAACCCCCAGTTTCTAATATTTATACTTCAAAAAGATTCTAATACTTATGTATAAATATAAACATGAAATTTATATGTGTAATGTAAATCTGAATCCAGATATAATATTAGGAACAAAATTATCTAACACTAATTTAAATAAATATCTTTATAAAATTAATTTATCACAGTTGGGCATCAAAGTTCAATTAATAAAAGCACGCAATTGTGTAAAAAAACTTATAATTCATTTAATCTGTTTAAAAAATTGTTTGAATATTAAATTTTCACCACACAAGTACACAGATTTTGTGTAAATTAAACTATTTTTTCTTCATTCTGTACATTATATAATATTATCTAACATTATTAGTATTGTTAAAAATTGTATTTAGAATATTTAGATTTCACCTTTTGGACGGAAGTTTTTTAGCATTGAAAGGGTATAAATATTCTTCAATATTGTTCTTTTCTCTTTTTCTTTAAAACATTTATCAATTTTAGTTAAATGTATTATAAAGGTTGAAGATTTATTTAAAACAATAAAGATAAATAATTATTAAAAGAACACCTAAGTATATATAATACGTTTTAACAAACAAATATAATTTGTGTCAATATTAATATTTTATAAAAAGTATATTTTTGAATATTTCTTAAGCATTTTAAGAGGACACGCACTGATCTATTAGCTATTAAGTACTTACATATTTCAAGGTTTTTTGACAGTATTTACATATTATTATTTTAAGCTTTTTTATTAGTGCATAATATATTAACTTCGACTTTAATAATAATAATCGCAGATTGTTATACAACACATTCAAACAAATATTTTTGTGGTTCTAGTTGAAGTAAACCAGAGAGTATTGAGAACAATTAAAAGTTGAACATAAACTAAACTACTGGTCAAATTTTAAAACTAACTAAAATCGTGTTTCAAAAATATTAGAAATTAGAAAAAAACTGAAGACGCGGACAAAATTCCCTGTATAAATTATTCCACAGAAAATCGATTTAATAGTTCCTACCAGTGGCGTACACAGGGGGGGGGGGTTGGGGGTTCAACCCCCCCCCTTTAGTATTTTTTCAGTTTACGTAATTACATTCTCGAATACGATTCATCATCTGGGTTATCAGCTGTTCACGAATCCAATTTATTACCTCCATGTTGACAGCATAACCGTTTATGACATCGCCATNGTTTTTATATTTTGGAATTTAAATGGTGCATCTAGGCTGTTGATTTTAATGTACGTTTCTGTTTGTACTTCTTTTAATTTTGAAATGACGGAATATATATTGGGGTGAGTGGAATTAAAATGCGCATGAAATGATTCACATGCATTTGTTGTTAAATACGTTTCAACTGATGCGCTGGCCCACATTTCAGGCGGAAACATAGAATCTTCTCCTATGTATGTTTTCGGGCCGAATTTACAATCGATTTATTTTACTACCTGAAATTTCCGGGCTGAGTTTACAATCTACCTATTTTTATTACCTAAAATTCTCGGGCCGAGTTTACAAAAAAAAAGGTAACTTCGGGCCCAGTTTACATTTGCCCACCGCAGAGGGCCTGGCCGCCTTCTGAATAGATCAATAATTGGCCGCCTGGGGCAAATGTCCCTATTGCTCCCCCCTAAATACGGCCCAGCCTGATTCTATCAACATTCAACGCTGGGATTGTTTTTGGATCATATATTTTGAATTCTCGAATACGATTCATCATCTGGGTTATCAGCTGTTCACGAATCCAATTTATTACCTCCATGTTGACAGCATAACCGTTTATGACATCGCCATTCGGAAATCTTGCCACTTCATTTGGATACATGGTTCCGAGGTGGGACAGAAAACCAAGTCCACCATTTTCATGTCTAGTTTTATCTAAAGCTTGTCGTCGTTCCCTATTCAAGTAAAAAAATAAAAATAAGTCTCAAGGTTGTGGAACAGGAACGTATGTTCTTTTTCATTAGTTGGAAGTCACTATGGCCCACTGTTTTAAATATCTATCAATGCGCAACCGATCCTCTTACATAATAAAAAAAATCTCATTAGATACTTATATGCAAATGTAAGTCACTACAAAATATGCTATTTTCTTTTTCAAATTATGTACAATATTATATTATAATATAAATTGACTAATTTAGAATGGTATATCGATAAACACAACAATTCAATCTGTAATTATTCACAAAATATGTAATTCATATTTAAAACACTGGTTTACATTTTGTTATTTTTTAGTAATATTTTGTGGTATGAATTATTCAACAATTAGAGGCCAACTATTGTTAAGCATAATATATGAATTTATAAGGTCAAAATTAAGCTAATTTATCGTCTACTCTTGGAGTAAGAGGCAAAATATTATTGCATAGGCTTAAGAAAGCCAAGAAAATTCCGATTTAAAAAACTAAATATCAACCACTACACCTTTCAATAACCATAAATAGCAATATTTTAACCGTCAAAAATCACAATGAAAAAATGAAGATATGTATAGATTCTAAATTGTATTTATACATTAACATGATTATAGTGAAAAAATATAAGAATACGATAAACTGATGAGTTATTTACTACCAATTGCTAAATATAGTTAATTTTTGTGTAGACGAGCAGTTATGAAATTAATATTGTTGGCTATAAATAAATTACTACTTTAAACAAAGAATATATCAAACTATCAATGAATAAACCTAAAAAATCAGTAATGTGTCGTGGGTCATTCATACATTTTCATTATCAAGAAAACAAAAATCTGGATCAAATAAATAATCATAGAATATTTTTAATTTTAGAGTGATTTATTTTACATACAGTAGAATGAAAATAGTCCATTAGATGGAAGATTTAAATGTTTACAAAAAGTAGCTAACTATGCACTATTCACAATGGAAAATTATTATACTGCTGTTTATATTTATAAATTTATAATGTTTCATCCGAAAATATACAATAATATTATTTAATTTATTTTAAATGTTAACCATTGTATTATAAGGAGGTACTGCAGATTGGATTGCAAATTAGCAGTTTTTCAGGAGTTCTCTAAAGGCCTTTTCAAATTGCACGCATGCGTATCTTGAAAATAAGTGTGTAGTAAATGATCATTAGTGAGTATGGTACTGTAAATACAAAAAATGGCAAGCGCACGTACAAGTCACCCCGTCGACATGGTTAGTGAAATGATCTTTAGAGTATGCTCATTTGTATGCACTATTGTCTCATTAATACCGATGTACCTGATAACGCAATAGGACTTCAGAAAACCGATTTGAACTCATTAATATGTCTACTTAAGATCATCTGGCTACATTTAAGGATATATAATTTAATTTTCGAATATTCAAAATGTATAATGTTATACTTTTCAATATACAAACAAAATCTTTAAGAGTTAGGAAGACAATTTTAAAAAAGTGGTCTGATTAATCTTTAGTACACAAGTAAAAAAATTCAAATCAGTTTTTAAAAATCTTATTAACTTCATATTAGACTATTTAATTATTTTGTTTTTGTATATGATATTATTGAGAAGCGTTTGAAAGAGCCAAGAGGTGGAGTAGAGCCTAGGGTCCTAGGGGGAGAAAATTCGGTTCATTATTATCAAAATGTAAAATCAGGAGGTATTTACCGTGGGTTTCCATGCTGGCCAACGATGGAATTGGTGTTTGTAGTATCGGCATTTGGTGATGGCAGAACCACGTCAATATTAGTCCGTAATGTCCACATAAATTCATATTTGTCGTAGTCAGGGACGATCAGCTTCATTCGGGACAGCGTGTCTATCAATTTATTACGATGGGAAACCAGAGCTGAAATTATGATGGATTATAATCAAACAACCAAATATAAATAATACATTGTATAAATATCTAAATAAAACCTTCAACATCAAATTTAATGCAAATAAATAAAAAATATCGACGGAGCAAATAGGTAGTTCCAAAATCCAAAAAAAATATTTCAGTTCCAAAAAACGTGGTTTTTTTAATTAAAAAAATAACAATAATAATATTAATTATTACCATTACAGTTAAAGTACCGGTCAATCTAGAGGGAATCCCCCATGATTTATTTTCAATAATTATAAAAATTGATAGTATGCAATATTATATAGGTATATTATATTGTATAATGTATTCCATTTTTTTTTTAAATATAAATTATCAATTGGGTATAAAAGGAATAATTTAAAAACAATTATATGGTTATTTGATTATATTCTTATAGATACACTGTGTTTAAGTTTGTGTATTTAAGAAATACAAAAGGGGAGAAAAATATGCTACTTATTATTTTTTAGGATGGAAGAAAATATTTATAGATTGGAATACCTAAGTATCAAATGAACAGTTTATAAATTGAAACATAAAACTATTATATTCTAAAATACAATTTTTTGATTTTATTAGTTTCTTTTATAGGTACCTCTTATCTAGTTAAATTAAATGTATGTTTGAGAAGTCAATTTAATACGTATACATAATAATTATGTAATTATATTATTTTATAGTTGGTACAATGGCATGGCCACTAAAATAGCTGTTAATCGGGAGGTTATACATAAAATATGTACCTAATCGTAAACGAAATATCGGACTAACTAGCGAAAACAAATGTAAAAATATATTGTTATTACCTACTGCAATTACAAATAAACTTTGTATTTACTATAATTAAAAAAATTCATATTAGGTATAACCATAAATTATATTTTTAACTATCAAATAGTGAATAATATGTTAATAAATCAGCCACATCATCAAAATAATTGAGAGAGTGTTCAACATACTTTCTTATCCTTAAAAAAGCACATTTTGATTTAATTGAGCATCTTTTGTCCAGCCAATCAAAATAAATCAATTCAAATAAATACTAGAACTTATTATTCTAATTTTTTTAATGTGAAATAACAAATACGTAATTTAAAGCAAATAATTAAAAATATCAAATGAGCGAAAATTCTTCTAAATAAAAAAAAAATTAACTTAAAAACGTGTTTCATCAATAGTAACAAAAATAAAAGGAATAATAATAAAGGTTTATAACTCACCTTTGTTCCGAACCGTATCGATACCGATGTCAAGTGCCTCCCCGCTAATTGTGGTGATAGCAGTAATCAAAATTAATATTTTCGGCACCGACATTGTGGTGCTGTATTGTCTGAACTGCATATGTCTGTAACACTAATGACTAGAGGGTCTCTGGGTTCGCTTAAATAAGCCGCCACGGTGGCGGCTATAACGAACAGCGTTTTCAGAACTAGGAAGGGGCGTTAAGTGCGCTCCAACCGGACAACGAACATACCTGTAGGTGCGCATAGCCTGTAGATGTGTATAGGTCGACAGTTTTTTTACACAAATTCCAAAGCCATGAATCATGAGATTTGGGTCTTAAATGGCCCATTGTTATAATATACCTAATGCCCACTCATGCATTACTGCAGTGCACTGCGATATTTTTTTCTCGTAAAGCTGTTAAGAAGGTATCATGTAGAATATTTTTTTTCCAAATCCTCGAGAGCATTTTATTGAAAAATAAAATAAATGTGTAATATGCATGTAACAGTGTTATAATGGATTTATATGCTTACGGCAAATAGACTTCGGCTTCGCAGAACCAGCCGATGGCAGTGGGACGTTCGTTGGTAGACAACACGTATATGAACGCTGGAATGCAGCTGCTATAACCACAGATAAAAAAAAATAACTAACCGAGAAAACCCTGGGTGGTCTACAACACTTTAAATCGTGTACAAAAATTCCATAATGTTAAACATTCCAATATCTTTGTATCCGTCTGACTCACAAAATGATCGGACTTCCGGCACTATGATTTTCACATTTTCACATGTTTTATTCAAATTACTTTTAAATATTTAACTATGGTAGTTGAAATTATTAAAAACGATTTAATATACAAATGTCTTTCCATAGAATATGTACTTCAATAAAAAAACACATGTTAGTTATAACTACTGAATGTAAGATGATATAATATACATATTCATACATTAAGTATGAATTGTTTAAATTATATTTTGAATATATTAATAATAAGATAAGACATCATTAATGAAATAATGAAATAATATTCTGGAAATATGCTCGTAATATTATTGAAATTTGCATATCACCATGTGGCTTCTTTAGGATTGCCTCGGAAGTCGGAGGCAAACTTTTATGCTTGAGTCAAAGGTACCACCATAGAACGATAGTAACACAACTTGTCGACCTATGTACGGCTTACAAGTCAAGGCTCATCTACAGTACGTCAGTACTTGGCCAAGCTGGCCAGTGTCATCAGATATCAGTTGCGAGCGGGAAATCGAATTTAGGCTGTTCCGCGTGTTATAGGTAGGTATTATTATAATGGTAAATTAGATCTTCATACTTCATATCTTGGACAGTCGGACCTACCCTAATATTCTGTCTGCCATTTTTATTTTAGAGCATTCAAACACACTATGCATACATAATATGGTATATATTGTAGTAGCTGTACAACTCGACTATAAACGTTTACCTAACACATAAATCTAAAATTATTGTGATCAATAGCAAACTTGCAAAATGCGAATCTTCTCAAGTTTAAGGTAAAGCGTGGAACTGTACAAATGCATTTTACCGAAACATCAATAAACATCATGATTTTATACATATAAATAAATATAATGTTTTTGAGGTCTATACAAATTTATATTAGTTACCCATTTAAAAATTTAAATTTTATTATTCTAAATCATAAAAAAAATTATTACTGAGCAAAGGCCAGAGAGAGAAAACATACAGTGAGCTGATATCCTCTTAATGCATAATGTAATTGCTAAAATATGTTTCTTAAATATGTAGGTGGTAGGTCCCTATATTAAATTATTATATAGTAATATATATGAGTTATGACTTATGACTGATGACTGTCTACAATACACGAAAATTTATACATGGTATTCTTAAGTTTAGTTTGGAAACGGTCAATTTACTTATTAGCGCTGATTAAATATTTTACCTAATAAATGTGTAGTAGTGTTCTCTGTTATTGCCGATGTTATTACTATATTATATGTAGGTATAAAAATATGACAACAGTAATTAAAGATTTCCAAATCTTTTGAACACCTTATATAGTTGTATGTACATTGTACCAAACTAAAATCTAATGTAGGTAGGTTTAGGCTACTACAATATATAAATAATATGTCACACAAAATAGTATATATCATCTGGTATATGATATTTACTTATTTTAATTATTTTATGGTGATAATCTCAACAATATACTGTAAATGTCTGACCCAAGCCTGACCTTCTAGGTTTTCACTATTATATAGGTACCTAGTTAAAATGTCCTATCAAAACAAGTCGAACCTATAAGGACGATCAGGTTCAAAATATGTCTCTGAAAATAATTATTCTAGGATTGTTAAAGATTAACATTATTAAAACTATTTATTACCGTGATATTTACACCTTATTTTAATTTTAAGTACTGTACAATTTTCACTTAAATTTGTGTATGAATCAAGACTATAAAAAAACGAATTTCAAGAAGATATTAAAACGAATTCGGATCAGTTTGCTAAAATATTATAGCATTATTAGGTTGATTGGTAGGATGGACAAAATATGCATATAAATGATCATAAATTGTTTACCGTTCACTAGGGTAACGACGAGAAGATGACTTGCACATGTGCGAGCAGGAACACTTCGCTATTTCTTTTACACACAGTCACACACACTAATCATCACTTACTACGCAGTACCCACACATTTACTAGACCCGCTTGTAAGAAATTTGAAAATTGCCTATTTCGAACTCCTTAAAAACTGTCCACCACCGAACCCCTTAAGAGGATGCTACCCGTGCATATTTTGTTGTCTCCTTCTTATACACATATGTCATAGACTCATAGTCATAGATTATTTTCGTTCACTAGTTAAAATAGTGTGTTGTTAGTTTTGATATTAGAGTGAATTGACCTGTTATCAAAATTGTAGATAAGAGCATTATCTATGCTTAAGCATCGGTGAATTTTTGGATATTTAAATTTTCAAGCGAGATATTGCATTTTTGGTTGATGTTATTTCCAGGGCTTGAAAATGTTTTCAAAACAGATTTCAGGAAAACCGGTATGAACCGTTATAAATTCCAAACCGAAAAAAATTGGATACCGGTATTTTTTTTTTAAATGTACGTGTTTTTCAAATTTTAAATACGTAAATTCCATTAATAATATGTTCATGAGATCGTGATTAAAATGTTGATAACCATTTCACTATTTTCAAAACAATAAGTTGTTTTATTAATAGTAAATAGTAATAAATAATCTATATATTATATAAAAATGTATAAAAATTCATCAATTGAGAACGGCTGGGCCGATTTGGGTCAAATTTTTTTAATTGTTCGTAATCGCCAGGAAAAAAATTTTACGAAAAAAAATTTTGGAAAATACTTTTATTGATTTATTTTTTGATATTCTTAATGTTTTTTCGAATTGAAAAAGCTACTGCAAGCTTTAACTTATAAAATTGTCCTTATGACACAATTAATCATTAAAAGGGGGCCCCCGGCCAACACCAAAAAATTGATCAACATGGAGAAATATGTCGTGTGAATATAAGGTATTAATATTATGTTTCACTATATAAAGTAAAATTTAAATTTTGTAAAGTGATAAGTTTCGTATCGTTTTTATTCTGTTAAATTTTATTTAATGCCGTAAATACCCTCTCTTTACATGAAACTCTATAGTCGATAGTAGAGATAAAATTTAGGTTTTGTCTATATGAAATATGATTATTCGATTATTATTTTATAATTATGTATCTTCCATTTTCCGTTGTTGGCGTTACCAGATAAACTGCGTGTATACAATTTTATTTTATTTTACTAATTAGCAATCATTTATTTAATACCTGCATTTCTTATAACATGAATGTTTAATTAATCTAATCATTATTAGAAAAAGAAAATGCCAATATTGTTTAAATTTTTTGTTTGCTTGGTAAAAAATCAAATTAAAAATTATCGATCAATGTATAATATTGCTGACATAAAAATAAAAAATTAAAAAAAAATATTATTATAATTAAAATTTTAACGTGATGGGCTTACTACATGGGCTCAACAATCTTATTACGCTCCCATAATTCCAAAAGTAGTGATGGCTGAATGGGTTAACGTGTCATTTAAGATACATTTAAGCAAATTATCAACAATTTAATTCAACAGTCATAATCAAAGGCCAAGTTTAACACAAAGTGGGATTGAGGGCAACCTAACCGATGTCAAACGAACCAAATACATTTTTACAATTTACTTTAGAGCCAGCGAGGACAAGGAAAAACATTAATATTTGATTATTTTATCATTTTTATAGGCCGTCATCGTTCATAGTGCTTTATTTATCTTTAAATCATATGCCAGTATACAACATCTCCACACACTCACAATAATTTTGGATTTTTAAATAAATCTACAAAAATTATTCTTTTGAAAAATTTTTTTTAGCAAAACAGCGTTTACCACAGGTAGATTGCCTAACTGATAATATACCTACTGCTCGCATTATCACAATAAAGTTTCTTATGTAGAGTTGGCATTTTTAACGGGCATCGAAGCGCACGGGATCAGCTAGTACCTTATGTAAATTATAGTTACTAGCAAATACTATGTATGACAATACGGACAACAATGATAATTGTTGAGACGCTTTGTCGTCTCGAAAATACTCAAATACTCTATATAATTACATATGTATCTTACAATACTAGAACGTTACATACAATGTGTCAAGATTTTTGATGATACTTTTGATACAAGTTGTGCCGTATTGTCATATATGATATAACTTCTATAATATGGTATTTGTAATTGTAATATAGTTATTTATTGGGAAACACATTACAACATTTGATTAACTATTTGACGGACGGCGGCCAATATGCGTAAATTCATATTTTATTTAACAGTTTGAAATTCCAAATAATACAATCCAACAATAAATAATAAGTAATAGTATAATAAATGAGAGCCACGATTTATAAAGTTACAATACTAGGAAAAACTTAAAAGAGCACGGGTTTTAAATTGTGTGAGTGATCCTGTGATCGTATGACCATCACCGATGCTGCAGTCAGTTGAGTGTACATATTTTATGTTATTCAGTTATATATTTATTTTATTATTAACGGACTGTCAAAATATGGTCTAACTAAGTGCAACATTGGCATTGTCGACAAGGGTTAAATCGTTTAAATGTTAAGCAAAAGTTGATAGTATCATTATTGAATGACCGGGACGACATCCTATGTCTAGATACATCAAAATAATATTTCATATAATAATGATAATAATAACTATGAATTACTAAATTTTTACTTGTTTCGGTGTGAGAACAATGTCCAGAGAAATAACACAGAATTTTAAGGCTAAACTGTGTGACGAATAGGCCACGGTCGCGCATACGGAAAGCGTGTGTGCATGAATAATGCGTATTATTGTGTATAATATAATCAATAATTTAGTTTTCACCAGTATAAAATATATTTCTATATGAAATACCAATTTTAGTCCGGGGCGCGAGACCCCTCTGCGGCTTTCGTGCACATTTCAAATCCGGCTTTCTGACTGGCCGCCTCGTCGGTGTGCACAGATATGACATTTTGACCATGTTAAATGCAGCCGAAACTTTTGTGATCGTATTTTCAGCATAAAGCACGTTTCACTGCTTCGATCCGTGTGTCAAAGTCAAAAATCCAACGAAAACTCAAGCTTACAGTAAAGTTTTCATCAAGCCGCTCTGCGATTGGTCGATAAGAGTACCGGTCAACGCTTAAATACAAGTGCGCGTTCCGTTCGGTCGTCCGTTCGTATCGCAAGTCCGCCGCACGTCACACACTCATATTATCACACCGCGTCACCAGTGGCCGCCTCCAACAGGCGTGCCACGTACGCCACTCACCACGTGTCGTCAACGCGCAATCCGCGATATAGCGCGATTATGGGAAATAAGAAGACACGCAACAAGACTCCGCCGCTAAATTGCGCTAAAAAAGTCCGTTTCGAACCCAAATCACCACCACTTCAAGTTAATTTTACGAAACAACATTCCGAACCACCGTCTCCCAGTCCTACGGACAGCGAGTCATTATCGGGCGACTCCTTTATATCTTCAGACACAAGTTCTGAATCACAATCTGACGACTTCACCGCATAACCAATGTCAGGTAACACTTTCTTTAACACTAATTCAATCGCATCTCAGCAATCACAACCACAACATTCAAATACTAAAACGGATGAGGCTTCTACTTCCTTCCAACCACCAAAAAACAACCCAAAAATCCCACCAATAATTCTCAAAGGTTCAGCCTGGAGAAAAGTGGCGGGCAAACTTATGACTATTATTCCAGAAAATTCATTGGGTAGCAAAGTCCTTTGGACCTGAGTCTATCAAACTCCAGTGTTTTGACATTGAACTATTCCGAATAGTTCAAAAATATCTAACAACATCGAACACTGAATATCATACTTACAGTTTCTCTGACGAAAGAACTCTAAAAATAGTTATCAAAGGTCTCCTTAGAGAAATCACAGACACTGAAGTTTTAGAAGAACTAACTAATCTAGGTTACACAGTAACCAATGTAAGACAGTTTGGTAAACAAGACCAAAAACTTCCTATTCACATGGTTGTTTTAAAAAACACACCAGAAAATAAGGGGATATTCAACCTCAGATCACTATTCTACATGTCAGTAAAAATAGAAAGATATAAGTCAAATACACCAGATCAATGTTACAACTGCCAACAATTCGGCCATTCAAGCTTACACTGCGGCGCTTCTCCGAGGTGCGTTAAATGCACTGGAAAACACAAAGCAAAAGACTGCACCAAACCTCTAGATGTAAAACCAAAATGCACAAATTGTAATGGAGACCACACAGCAAATTACAAGAAATGCCCAGCCATCACTCAAGAGTCAGAAAAAAGACGTTCACACAAGCCAAAAATACTTAACCAACTCACTCACGATAAAATCCAACCTCATACTCAAACCAACACGACAGATTCATCAAATAAAATCATCTCTCGCCCAAACCCTAGCTATGCTGAACGTACAAAACCAAAAGTCAATAAAACAATTTCCGAACAACTTCAAAACTTAATTGTAAACATCTCCTCTGAGAACAGTGATGCGAAAAAAATCATAAACACCATAGTGGCACTACTTCCACTACTACTCAACTTACTTAACCAAATATGAATTATACCAGAATAATGTTTTGGAACTGTCAAGGCATAAATCGGAAACGCCTTGAACTTCTAAATTTAGTCCAAGAAAAGAAAATTGACATAATCCTAATAAATGAAACTCACCTATCATCCAATAAACAATTCAAACTACCTAACTTTATTACGTACACAACCAACAAACCCTTGGTCAACGGTCGTCCACCAGCGGGCGGAACAGCTGTTTTGATAAACCGAAAAATCAGCCACAAACAAATCCAAATCCATACCAATTCGATCACTAACACAGCAATTCAACTAAAACTAGGTCAATACAAAATTCGGCTAGTATCTGTCTATAAAAGTCCGGGTACTCCACTTCAAACTAAAAATATTGAAAATCTTCTTGACACCCAACAGAATATGATAATAGCCAGGGACCTAAACGCAAAACACAGAGCATAGAACAGCCGAATAAATAACCAAGCAGGAATTTCTCTAACCAAATATCTCAACTCCAGAACCGACATAACAGTAGCCGCCCCTTCTACGCCAACAAGATACCCTACGGACATCAGACACTATCCTGACGTACTCGATATAGCAATAATGAAAACGGGAAAAATAAGTTATGTACTACAAAACCTCACACAAGAACTATCTTCCGACCATACCCCCTTACTTCTTGATATTTCCTTAAACATAGATCATACCTATCCACCTAAACCTCAATACGCAACAAATTGGGAATCATTCGCGGAAGAAATGTCAAATATATCATTTACCTTTCCAAAAATCAATAAAACAAGTCAGATCGATGGACTTATTACTCAACTGTCGTCAACCATTTCAGATAAACTGGAAAAATGCTCAGCTTTATTCTCAGCTCAAGATAGGAAAAATGATCTGCCACAATTTATTCAAAATCACATTAGGAAAAAACGGACATTAAGAGAGGCCTGGCAAAGGTCCAGAGACCCAAGTATAAAAAAGGTCCTGAACAAGCAAACTTCACTTGTCAGAGATCTGCTGCAATCACATAGGGATAATGAATGGACAACATTTCTAGGATCAATTGAAAACAACACTCAAGGTTGGTCAAAGCTTTACAAATTGAATAGAAGACTTCTTCGGAAAATGCCTCCAGAGCATCCGCTTCAAGATCGTGATAACAATCTTCAATTTGACCCTGAAACCAAAGCCAACCTCTTTGCAATAACAATGGAAGAACAGTTTAAAACTCCAGATAGTCANTCCACAACATTCCACAACCCACCAGCTAGTCGGCCTAATTGACCAATAAGCAGCAAATTCTAACAGCAAACTGCGGACAGCAGCCGTCTTCCTTGACGTCGAAAAAGCCTTCGATCGGGTCTGGCACTCAGGCTTATTGTACAAGCTCCATATCTTGGGGACCCCTACCCCACTGTTAATTATAATAAAATCATTCCTCACTGACCGAACAATCTCTGTAAGACTAAACACCACCTTATCTAGCAGCAGGCCGGTTTATTCAGGTGTACCTCAAGGCTCCTGTCTTTCGCCGACACTCTATCTTGCCTACACAAACGACGTCCCACTCAACCTAAACGCCCGGCTTTACCTATTCGCCGACGACACGATGTTCACCACCTCGAATAAAAACCCCAAAAGAGCAGCCATCCAATTACAAAAGCAATTAAACATAACACTAACCTGGTGCGAAAAATGGCGTCACAACATCAATGCCCAAAAAACGGTTGCGGTCATGTTCAACGGTCCTAACAATTTCGCTACACATCACATAAACCTTAACGGTCACCAAATCCCCTGGTCTTCTACATCTAAATACCTTGGTGTAACCGTCGATCGTAATCTCACGTTCTCATCGCATATCAAAGCAACTGTCAAGAAAGCCACCGCCGTCCGCGGCATGCTGTATCCGGTCCTAAACCGCACCAGCCTCATCCCCATCAAATCAAAACTTAATATACTGCAACTGTATATTAAACCTATCTTATCATACGCCGGTCCTGCGTGGGGACCGCTAATATCTAAAGCTAATTGGCGCAAACTCGAAGCTGTCCAAAACATCGGCCTCCGTACTATCACATCCTCTCCATGGTTTGTGACAAATAAAATAATTCTCTCTTCAACACGTACCTCCACCATCAAACAATCAATAATAACTAACAGCAAGAACCTATTTCACCGGAATTCAAATTCAACTTTCGCCCACATCCGCAGTCTTGGTCAATCCGCCTTAGCTACCGACCCAACCTCAAAACCCACAAAGCCTCGCCCGCTCTTATGGTCTAACTCTAACTAACAAAATAATTCATCACACATCACTCAACTCGTCATAGGCTAACGCCTGGTACGAGTTTATAGGCACATCGCCGTCATATAAGCAATGCAATGGGTCCTTGGCAGTCGTTCGGCTCCTGCGCTCGTGCCACCACAGAGACATGGCTCAAGAAAAGAAAATAAAACGAACGAAAAAACACAAAATGTCGAAGAAGAGGCGGAACAGTTTTACGACGAATTGACCAATCATTTCAGACAAATTGACGAGTACAAATCAGTTGTACGACGAGTGACTACGACGGAGAGAAAAAAACCTCGGACGGAAAATAAATAACGACAAACGGAAGAACCGTACGACCAAATGACGATGCATTGCAGATACAACGACGAATACAAATCAGTTGTAGAATAATATTGACTCTCCTAACTACTATTGGTCCGGACTAAAATATATACTAACCAAAACGGTCCTTTTCAGGACCAACAAATTTGAAGCGAAACCAATTGCCATTTGTATTTTTCCCAAGCGCCCGGCACAACCCGCGACTCTAGACTTGACGTCACAACAACGTGATATGACGAAAAAAAAAGAAATCAGAGTCCGCTAGATTCAACAATGTCCAAAGAGTTGGGTCAGAATTTTAACGCTAAGCAATACCTATATAATACACACATCGCGTGTGTTTGTATAACGTACGTGTGTGTGCATAAAGCGTATGGTTAAGTATATTGTATCGTCTTACATTCAGTTATTATGAGTAACCTTCATTTTTGTTACCCGTAGTTTTGAACGCTCCATTCCATCGTAATATACGGCGCTTTCTCTTTACCCACTGACGTCAGACTGCTATCGTTCGTTTCAACGAAACCTATGCAGAATGAACGATCACAACAGTTTTGGCTGCTTCGAAAATCGTTAAATCCGATCACACCGCCAGTGCGGACAAAGTGAACGTTTGATTTTAAATTTGCCTATAAGCCGGTAAGCAGAAAAGTGGTACGGTCTTTATAAACGCGGAATACTAGCACGGCCCGCAATAGTTAAGGTGCCTTAAACTTTCATGAAAAAAATGAATAAGATATCAACGATTATATTTAATGTTATTTCACCGACGATCGATTGGAAACTACGATGTTATTATATGACTGTTGTGTACAAAGGATACAGCTGTAGCAGTCGAAAATTTTTCTTTGTTAAGACGAACTATTCGAAATTATAACCATACCTGGAGAACCAATAAATTCCATTTTCTATATAACTTATATTAGAGTGGAAAACCACAATGGGGGCTGAATTTCGGTCATTCTTGATATTTGACAGTGAGCAACCTGATTCAAGAATTTTGTCATTTGCTTTTGACTTTGCCATGAATATTCTTACAAAATCAGAATCATGGTTTATGGATGGTACATTCAAGTGTTTATCTAATATGTTTCAACAAATGTAAGTAATACTAGGAGAGTATAATAATTACTAAGTATCTACTTGTGTGTACTCGTTTTTATGATATAAGTCAAAAAACCATATGCAACTGTCTTACAAAAAGTCATCATTAAATGCATTCAAGTTCCTCAAATTTAAAAACAAAAATATGTAATTATGGATTTCAAAATCGCTGCTACAAGTGCAGAAAATGACCTGTTTGTTGAAAAAAAAATATTTTGCAAGACAAATTACATGAAGAATATAAATGCTTCAAAAATGAAGAAATTTAAATAGGACAATTTTTAAATAATATAGCAAAGTATACGAAATAATAATTATTAATCATAAATTATATTATATTATATTCTTTGTACCCATATATTATGTGTGTAAGCTTCCGGCTACTTAGTATGTACTTATTTGTGTTTGATGTTCATTTCGATTGCTAACATTATTTTTTTTATTTTAAGTATTATTCATATTTAACTTGTTGACGATTTTAATACATCAAAATTTTATTTGTAAACATTGTAAATATTTTAGATCCTCTGACAATTAAATGTTGAATAGCACCAATTTTCCGCATTTTTTTCTACTTTTGTTATACATTTTATGGACCTTAAAAATATTCCGAGTATCCTATAAGCCGTTGGGCGGGTCCCGCCGCCGGACGAGAACTGTTTTGTCGTTGTTATTTTACCGAAAACCCAAATAAACCGATAATCAGAGTGTTGAATTAACAACAACCAATCTTAAAAATATTAATATTCTTGAGAAAGAGTATTACTTATTTCGAACCCATGGCTTTCATCTACATTATTTACCATAAAAATTACCCTACCTGCGTTGCCACGCGTTAGACCACTAGACTAGCCATCGGGTTTATCGTACATGTGATAAAATATTCTATTAACAGAAGTTGCTATAGAAAATTGAAATTTTAAGTTTTGGGTGAAACCATTGATTATAAATACTATAGATTGTTCACAGCGCGGTTTTTCGGTGGCGTGGAAATAATAGAGTGCAGCTACAAGGCGCTGCGGACGCTTTTCTAGTTTGATCGGATAACGTTGTGATCGCTAGTAGTCGCCTTCGTTTGCGGCCGCGGTGCGACGCGCGCACGCCATAGTGGCAGTGCCTCACATTGCGCATTATAACATTTAACATTATATTAATCATAGATTACTTATAAAATAGATGACGGACTCGGCCGAAAAAGTCATTCCGCATATGCAGCGATCCCCATGACTGACTTTTGGAGTTCTGATCTGCAGTATACTTATAACTATACCTTTTTAATCCCTACTTTTTCTTATAAACCTTGGTTTTTTAACCTAACCCGTAGTTAGAGCTCCCCGGACCGATTTCTTTACTAACCAATCATTTTATATGGAGTCGAGGGGCTCTGATGTGATTTACTAATTACTTATTTCACGATTTATTTCATAAAGTTACGAGTTTACGGCTCACAGTTTACAATACGCTAAATACCTAATGTCATGATTTCAATCAATACCTCAATCCACACAAGCTTATACTCTTAGTCCAATAGAACACCCCTCAGATTCAGATACATCAACATATATAGGCAAATTTTTAAAAACATGTACACAGAATTAAAATGACTAATAATTTAAAAAAAATGTAATTATATATTCATTATCATTTTAATTTTAATTGCACTTTATTGTTACAATTGTTAATAAATGCTGTAGTAATATGTCACGGTAATAGTGAAACGTATACAACGCTCAATAGATGGCGTTGTGCGCTATATCGTCGCCGTCGCGGCAGACCGTAACCCCGCCCATTATATCCTCGACTTGGTCGGCGGCACTCCGCGCGCACTATTTTCGGGAGCGGTACATTATTACTACGCTAGCGGTCACGATGTGCGTTTGACGTATTATAATATTTCGCGTGTACTTATAATATTTTATGCACTCGGCGCGTTTGCTCCTCGCTTTGCGCTCACAAGTCACAACCTACGACCTACCACCTACCTTACCTACTAATTTACTTATGTTCATTATAATTTTTAAATGTGTACAAATATATAAAGCACAACAACGTATACACAACATAGCTTGATTTACATTCATAGCATAATTACCAACTTTTGAAATATACATACTATGAAATACCTGTGTACCTATATTATTCTAAGTTTGAATTATTTTTTTTTAACATTGGTAATTTTGTAATTATTACACATTTTATATTAGGTATTGAGGATTATTGTTATATGACATTATTTACATTATTTTGTTCAACATTTTGTATCAATGTATATATGTATTTCTAATGTGATCATTCATCTCAGCGACGGGCGTGCTCATAATCTAATTAAATATAATAGACAATAAGTAGCATTTATTTTCTACCCAAATTAAAAAATATTTATTTATTCAAAAATAAAAGAAGACATTATTAAGTTGATAGATACGAGTATAGGTGAGATGCTGATATTGGAAATAAATCATCTAGAAAAAAAATGATATTGTATTATTATATATAATAGTATTATGGGTATTTAATAAACCTATGTAGGTAATAAGAAAAGTAGAAAAATACTTTTTTTTGGCTGCTTGTTCTTTTAAAATTC
>NW_019103643.1:0-1247 GCF_001856785.1 Myzus persicae
GGTATTTTAATTCAAAAGATTAAATGTTATATTACGAAAATTGTACATACTAAACGAAAATTTATATTTATACATTATAATATTTTTACATTTATTTATAATTATAATATGACTGATTTTTATATGTTTTATTACTAAACGAAAATTTACTTATTTAATATGCATGGAGTTCGTTTTACTTGTGGCGCTAATTACAATTTCAATAAGGTGAACTATGGCCCAAATTACAATTTTTGTAGGTAAACGATGACGCAGATTACATATTGCCTTTTCATTTAGTTTTATTTGGCGCAAATTACAAACATAAAAAGTGGCGCAAATTACATATATTTTTTTTTTTTTGGGTTGTTTTTGGCGCAAATTACATACGCCCGTGTGTCTCATTCCGGTGTCGGCATTTTGATTATCCTGAAAAAATGGCCTGCCAACGACCATGTTGAAAATGTTAATTTCATATAAATTTAGAGAGTAGAATAAACCTATCAAGAAGTAAAATCTTGAAAGAATATTATTGTCTATATTTTGTTTAAAATCGCATCCATAACACATACACATGGCACATGCTAAATATTTTTAATAACTTATTTTAAATTGTCTCAGTCACATAATAATATGCTGACGATAATTAGATCGTAGCCAAGGGTGCCCTCAAAAATATAATCTGGTGGAAGGAAAGGGGGGGGGGTTACAAATCTTTGATAAAATAGTGGGGAGGTCATCATGCCCCCCCCTGTGAGCCCCCTTAATTGCGGCACGAACATGGAAAATCCACTGAAATCCTCAAGTAGGTACAGAACAGTTTTACAGTCAGAACAGAATAATCTGAAAAATTTATAATTGAACTTCATAGGTGAAAATATGGTTAAAAATGTATGAGAGAGGAAGGCTAGAAATATCTTTCAACAATATATTATAGTTTACACCATAGGCGTAATCTGGGGTAGATTATTGGGGTGGCAGTCTGATAAAACCAAAACTGGGAAAATGTAACCAATTTTTTCAATTGCTTAAGTTAAGTTGCGTTCATAGGTCTGGGTAACGAGGACTCCAGTACTCCTCCTTTCTTAGTACATCGTACTACGTTTAACCTTATACGTAAAAGTACGTAATGAAAAATCAATGCAAAAAATAAAATATAGTTTATAATACAACAAATTCGTAAATAACTTTTTACATATAACTTTAAATTTAAATTTTAACAAAATAACCAAGTTAAGTTACAATTATTTACAAAAAGAAATAACTTA
>NW_019103644.1:0-1236 GCF_001856785.1 Myzus persicae
CTATTTCACATGGATATTCCTTTAAGTATAAATCTTTGCTTCTGAAAAATAACAATTATCATTATAAATATAAGTACCTATAATTAGTACACAATTAAGAATTACATTTCACAATTTTTTATTTTTTATAAATAAATACTAGTAAATTTTTTTTTATAGGTCTTGATATATAAATTTCTGCTTCGGCAACTAAGGCTATTAGCATTATATTTGTATATACATTTAAATTTTAATGATAAGTTATTCAATTAAAAATTACTAATAATTAACAACTTTGAACGACATACATTTTTAGCAACCATATTAAAATTGTTACCAAAACCAATTAGTATTAAATATCAAATAACCTATTTAAAAATACTCTGTAATATAATATGATTTACATAATAATTAAAAATCCTAGTTTAATAGATCAACATTTAAATGCATATTTTATAATAATATATATATTATACCAACAAATAAGTAAATATTATTTTACCTTTTCATGTTGCTCTGCTTTACAGTAATGGTGAATCTTACTGTACATGATGTATGTTTTGCATGAGGCTTAATTGTTTTCGAATTTGGTCGAGTATTGTGATGGCAATGATATCTCTTCTGAAATCGAGGAAAATATATGTGTTTATTATATAGGTATTTTGTAAAGGTAGGTAATAGGCAAGTATAGAATAATACTTAACAAGACAAATTTCATCTGTAAATACTTACTTTAAACACTAATTTTTGCGTATTTTCAGGAAAAGAACCACTCACAGTATAAGTTGTTAAACTTAGTAATTCAAACTCTTTTTTCCATTCAATAGCATTACTTTTATCATTAATTGATGTACGCAATAAACAAGAAAAACAATTATTCACATTATTTATTTGTAATATTAACGAGGGATATTGTGGTGGTAGTATCTGTAATATCTAGACATAAAATAATTTTAACTATCTCTATAAATAGATATAAATATATGTAGGTATTTCAAACTTAGGTAAATGTGTGTACTTACTTTACATTTCAGCTCACTCGATACCAAAGAACAATTCTCATGAAATGTATGCATCATATATTTATATAATGAGAGTAATTTTAAAAAACAAAATAGATATAGAAACCCAAAATAATATTGATTTGTGAATTCAATCATAAGATCCAAATTTCATATCAAATAATGTGTATTTTTAGATTGTTAATAAGAGCTTTGCAGTGTTTTAAATGTTATCCTTATCACAAAAAACATTTAA
>NW_019103645.1:0-1244 GCF_001856785.1 Myzus persicae
GCCGCCCGGTGGCCGAGGATCGAACCGCGACCGGCTGAGTCGCAGTGGAAGAGTCAGACCACTCGGTCACCTCGTCCCCCGTGTAGCACTCTGTATACCTGCAGATGCGCTATAGTTACAACTCTAAAACATACGAATGATTTATAACTATAAATAAATTGATATTGTGTACATTTTAATATCAAAATATGCGGAAATTAATATTCTGGTATTGACATGTGGGTAGATAAATATAATTTAATATATAGGTACTACTTACTTAAATTATAATTTATCAATTTGTGAATTTTTATTCGTATGAGTATGTGTATGGTAATGGGCAAGGTACCTACATAATGTTATAATATAGGTACTCAGGTATTAGGTAGATACGACTTTTTGCAAACCATCTAGAATTTAGATACAACTAAACAGGAGCTAGTATATATTATTTATTTTAAAGGAAAAAGGTGTAGGTACCTATATTATTTAATAAGCAAATGACTTACATGGTTACATTTTTAAAACTAAAATAGGTATTTATACCTATAGGAATACATTTTGACATTTTGTAAAAAATACATTAATTGAACGTTGAACGGTTATAAAATCCCCATATAAAAATAAAAGTAAATAATAATAATAATTTTAAAAATAATTTAAAAAAAATATTGGACGATGCGTGAGTAAAATATTGTAAGCATAACTATGGGTAGGTAACAAAACAAAAATTACTACTTTTTCTTTTTAGGAAACGAAAGAGATTCCATCACGTCTCATTTCCTTGTGGACACTTGACATAAAAATATTTTTCATTCGTCGGGGCTAATTTAGGATAGGACAATTAAATTAAATCAAATTATACGACAATCGTTTTATAATATTTGGTAATAACTAAAAACAATTAAGAATAAAATTGATTTCAATAAGTAGGTAATAACAATCGAATAGCTGGTAATTATCAAAATTGACTATAACCCCTTTTATCCACACACCGTCCTATTATTTTAACAACTTCGGTACCTAATATCATTGATTAAACATACATGTATGTTTATTGTTTAATCAATGCTAATATATTCTATTATTATGGATACCTACAAGCTACATATTATACACTAGACACCTATTAATTATTACAGATTATATGGTCACACATAGGTACTAGGTACCTATACGGATTAAGTAAACACAGAATATAACGTAGGTATACTAATATTATGAACAAATGCAGAAAACCAACCTATATGTAGGTATATAATATA
>NW_019103646.1:0-1242 GCF_001856785.1 Myzus persicae
AAAAATATGCAAAATAAAAGTTTCATAGATGGATTCGTTATTACATAATTCAAATTATGTACTCACAAAGCTATGTTTTACAATCACCAAAAAAAAATGCACTTTCCTATGAATTCACAGCCCTAATCATTATATTATATGCACGAGATCGTGGGTAATACACTGCTGCATCGAAATACTTATGACAATAGTCGATTATATGTCATTGTGACATATTATTCAGCAGCTCATCGACGATAGACAAACGTCTTCAATCTGTATCAGAAAACTGTTTCAAACTAATCAAGGAAAATATTTTAGATGTTGAAAAATGTCTACATCGGTTTTGCAGTTTTTTGATCAGTCATAATATGTATAATAAGGGTTACAGTGTTACACGCCATTTACTGATTGAGCTATTAGGGAATTGACCTTTGTCGACTAATAATACTTATGGTTCACAGGAATCCCCAAACCAAATGTATAGGTAGGTATTAGGTAATAGCATTAAATATTATTAAAATGTGCCTTATTACGATACAGTGGCATCATGATTCAGGGAAACTATTGCCTTTGGATGGGATATTTTATTTTCAGTTATTTCCCCGAACAAATCGTTTTCGTTGTAATAATAATAATCTAGCAAACCGTCCGAAAACACGTTTCGTTCGTTTATATGGAAAGGTAATATAAAACAAAAGAACGCAGAGAGCATGATATTGTAAAACCATATTTAAAAGCCACATGGGTAAACATAATATATTATGATGCATACGCACATTTATTATTTAAGAATCAATAGTTCGAAGACGTATTTATTTAATTTTGTTTTTACCCATCAAATCCCATCCGCCTGTCCGCCGTCTTCACTCTTACTATTCGGGTCAGGAACTGGTGGTGGGAGGGGGGACCTAAAAACCCGTTTTATATAGGTATGCCGGTATACCTTAATACTTGTACCTATATTATGGATGTAAATATAATATTATATTATATTATACCAGTATGACGTAGTTTATACGCGCTCAGAGTTGCTGAAAAGCCGCAATCGAAACAATAAAATTCACGGGCGAGGTGACGTGCGGTGTTGTGCGTTGTGTGCCAAAGATCGCAATCGTCGTGCCATATTATATATCATTATATTAATATATGTGTGTGTGTGTGTGTGTGTGTGTGTGTGTGTGTGTGTGTGTGTGTGTGTGTGTGTGTGTTACATGGATTACAATACATGGTTTTGACGATTTATCGATCCAATTAGCCAAG
>NW_019103647.1:0-1242 GCF_001856785.1 Myzus persicae
CTATGTATATAATACTAGCTGACCCGGCAATGCTTCGCTATTGCAAGATTTCACAGATATTAATTTGTTATTTATTTTCTGGATGTTAAATAATTATTTTTACTTTAGACCATTGTTAGTCACGTCTCCGCAGTAATGTAGCCGTATAAATTTAGCGTCGCCACCGAGGATTCTTCAAAATGTTGAAAAAAAGTTATATCGCTTGTGTCAATAGAAAAATTGATGCTTATTGGAAATTTTTTTTTAACAATAGATTAAATGTACGAAGCGCTAAAATTAGAGTTCGTTTACTATATACATTTTGTAGGTTAACTATGGATGGAACAAAAGATATAAATTATGCCAGTATTTTGATAATTCAAAGACTTAAACAATTTCTTTGTAAACGGCGTTATCAACTTTTTTTGGATCGGGGGCAAAAATATACAAATTAAATTTGACAGGGGCGACCGTGAGAAAAACATTGGTAGGATATTATGTTACATTATATTATTTTATATTTATATTATATTATTACATTGGTATAGGATATTATATCATATTATTTTATACTATTATTATCGTACCCCACGCTAGGTAAATACTCTATATGAATAATATTTTTTATTTTTATTTTGACTGTGGCTACTCCGATGAGCGGCTATAAGTGCAACTCAATCATCTTAGCAAGCAATTTGTGAAAATTCGATTAGTTATTAGTTATTTTTTACAAATAACTAAAACTAATGTAACACCATTGATTATGAATACTAATAATAGATATTCAGATAAAATTGTTTTTTTTTTTTGCTAAACTAAATACTTATAATAATTGTTTATTATTCCAAGTCGATACCGACCAGCTTAGAAGCATCTGTGGTTGTCGAGTTTGATTGTTATTTATTTTCTGCCAGCGACTATTTCCTACTAAAATAGGTATAGGTATACAATTTACACGTTTATTTTAATTAATAATAACTAATTATTTACTAACTTTATCGGACTAAATGTATGCCTAAAACCTTCTCTGCGATGTCTTCATTAATTTAAAAAAAACTGCAAGACTATCCAATAAGTAGTTTTGGAGTTTACACCGAACATACAAACACACGCTATCATTTTATATATTAGTATAGATAGATATATAATTAGGTACATAAAATATAAATATTATATAGGTATTAATATACTTTTCAAACTTCTCCCTTCAATTTTTCACCTACTTCACTAACACTTTTTAGGTAGCCATTATTCTATTATGTT
>NW_019103648.1:0-1186 GCF_001856785.1 Myzus persicae
TATAATGCAAGTGTTCGAGTGGCAGGTATGTCGCGTCACGCCACCGTTTCCCGAGAGACTTTTTTCACTCGTTTCATTAGCAAAAAAGTGTAATTCAATTTTCAAAAGCAGCAACGAGTATATATCAATCGTCTTTTTAAATGTAATTTACAATATGCATGTAATGTTACGTACCTCCTATTGGAAAAAATGTACAATATAATATATTATACCGTCCCGGGTCTCTTGTAGCACGCGTATATAAACATTAAAAACTAACACTATAATTTTCTGTTACGTTCACTACATTTTATGTTATTTATAGTATTAATAGTTGTTTTTCTAACAATACGCTAAAGATTACTAAATAATTATTGTTTTTAGTTTTTGACAACAGACTATTCGTTTAACGCGTACAAAGCGCGTGTTTAAACGTCCGTAATTTAAATCAATTAATCCATTCGATTATGCGTGCTACTGTTTGGAACACGCGAAACGGCACTTAGGAGGTGGCCGGTAATGATTTAGAATTTTGGTTCATTTTGATCGCATACCGCAAGAAAAGTCCCGTCACACTATGTATACCATTGTTATTTTTACACTGGTAACTGTATAATATACGCTTCATGACGATTTATAAAAAAAAACTGTGATTTTCTGACAGAACGAAATTTAATAATTAATACGAATTTTACCATTCTTTGAGATCAATGATGCATGGGTCGTCTATAGTCGTCTGACGAACAGAAAAATGATTAAAACCTCTTAATAGTATTTCAATTGCGCGTGATATGATTCAGAAAACGGCGTTTCGTCTAAAGTATTTGTCATTTGAGTATTTCGAACAAAATGTGTATAGGTATGTATGCTGTATAGTGCGTCATATAGACATATTATAATATGTTATGGTTCATGTTCAATATATAATGTTGGTACCTATACGCTCAATATGAGTACCTATACAGTCATGGTACGAGGCATTCTTCTCGAGGTTATCTCTGTACACCGGTGCAATGGCTCTATTGGTAGCCGTTTAAAAAATAAAAAAACTCTGAACATGACGTAGAAGTGTAGAACCGCTCTATGCATGTATACCATATAATATTATATTATATATACACGCACGTATATGCTATATAGTTTCATATTGTAGCGTACACACACACACACACATACATATATATATATATATATATATATATATATA
>NW_019103649.1:0-1181 GCF_001856785.1 Myzus persicae
AGTGTCTCTCGTTCACTGATATGTTATAATGTATATGTTTACTTCGGGAATGATAGCGACAGGCTAAATTACGTTCGAACACTGTCTGATTATAATAATACAAATGATTTCGATGTAAGTGATTTCGACGTTTCGTTTTGAAATCTAATTGCACGGTTAAATCGAATCCGTATGAAAGGCTTTAATATTAAACAATTACCTACGCGGTATTACGCCGATCTACTGAAAACCGTATTAATTAGTGGCGGTTAAAAAAAAAACCAAAACACGTGTCTCATGAATACCAGAAGTAAGTTCACCAGAGGAGACTGTTTTTGATTTTCCGATTTTGTAAGACGTTGTTACATCGCATCTCGGGTTAAAAATTTAAATACATTCGTTCACGTTATTTTATATAGAATAACTATATGGTACATTATAGTCACTAGTGTAGATTAATAAATCCACTGTTTATGATTCATTTGAGTATGTTTATTGTTTTTAATTTAGTAATAATAATAGACTTGTAATATGAATGCAAATTGTAATCATTTTTTTAATTTATTGTTGTATTGTGAATTTTTGATGGACATTTATGAATAATTGTCAACTTCATTAAACCTTATTCATGACGAATTCAACAAAATGATATGTCAAAAATGACAGGTTTCAGACTTGTAGCTATAATATTTATTATTTGTACACTTAATTTTTAGGCCGAGGTAAACATTTTAAAAAGTATATATTTTATGACTTGCGTGGAATATCGTTCACTTGTATCAATCTAAATTATGATAATAATATAAATTAAAATATAACGTCGTTTCACCCCAGTGTAATATGGTATTAGCATTATGCAGTATTTCTTCAATAGAATTACTACTAATGTTGGCGCCTTATCATCCACCGATATGTACCTGAGCAATAAAATAATATTTAATATTAATAAAAAATAATTTTGTAGGGAAATTCAACTAGTGCGAACGTTTAAGTGTCAACATATTGTTGTTGCATATTAGGTACTAGGTACCTATCTACAATTGAAATATTGTTACTGGATTTACAGATCAATAATTTCTTCTGTGATCCAGTGTCGTTGCCGCGGTGGCCGGTGGGGGAAGGGGGAGAGATTATTCCTCCTTCATCGTCTGTTTTATATTATATTCAGCATTTTGCGATGTTGCAACGGTGGAGTGAAGACT
>NW_019103650.1:0-1198 GCF_001856785.1 Myzus persicae
TGTGATGTACCGAGTACTAATAATTAACACATATTATTATATATTATGCATTCACTTTATTAATTGACTTTTACAACATTTTTTAACTAGTACAAAAACAGAGTGTGTCATTGACATTATACATTAACGAACAGCTTCATAACATAAAATAAAACATAACCTTAAACTTATTCATCATGGAATAATACATATTACAAACATTACAGTCCTCCCGACTTACATATGAATTACATTACATATAAAATATTAAATATAATATAATACTAATTGCATAATACAAAAAAAAAATACAAGTAATAATATAAGTAATATTGTACATATTAATTATTAAATAATTTGAACATTATAATTAAATAATAATAATAATAAATTAATATTCAATACTCTATAAATCCAAACGAACAGGAGGTTTAACAACCCTACGGCTCTTCCTCAATTCCACCCCCTCAACTTTATCTTCTGTTTCCAGTTCTACTTCTTTTTCTGCCTCTTTAACACTTTCACTAGTTTCACTTATTACTATTTGTTCTTTAATATTACAAACATTCTTTAAATGACCGACCTTGTTACAAATTGAACACTTATAACTAATATACTTGCATGATGGTTTAGTATGTCCACTCTTCCCACAGCAATAGCATACCCAATTTCTTTTTGTACCTTTCATGTTTGATTCACCACCAGTTTTGCCACTATTATTCGATGATGATTGCTTGACTTTGGTCAGGAACTTGGTATTTTTCTTCTTTGAAGCTGTATGGTAGTTAACTGCTTCATGATGTTCCATCTTTGAAATATCATTGTTAGCACTCTCCATAGCCAAACTCAGTTCAATGCATTTTTTGAAAGTTAAAGAGTCTTCGGATAATAGTCTTCTCTTTATATTACTATCTCTGATGCCCCAAATAACTTGGTCTCTCAATGCATCATCCAACACAGTTCCAAATTCACAATGTTCAGACATTTTTTTAAGTCCCGTAATAAACTGAATAATGGTTTCATTTGCAGCCTGTCTGCGTTCTTTAAACTTGTACCTTTCAGTAATTAAATTCGGTTTCGGATTAATGTAATTTGTAAGCAACTTCTTTAGATCATCATATTTCTTTTCAATGGGTTTACTAGGTGTACATAAATCTCTCAGTAATGCATACCCATCGTTACCCAACAATGTTAAAAATAATAATTGTTTTTTATGCAA